>NC_140177.1:44428693-44455575 GCF_963971535.1 Notolepis coatsorum
GCCGCAGAGCGACGAGAGCCCCGCGGACGATTACGAGGACGAGCCCGTCTACATCGAGATGGGCGGCGTCGACGTCGGCGCCAGGGAGGCGCCGAGGAGCGAGGACGAGGAACCTGGCGAGGCGGTCTACGAGGAGATGAAGTACCCGGCTCTGGACGACATGGAGTACCGGTCCGACCCAGTGGGGTGCCGCTCGGCCTGCCCCACGCCCGCGCCCTATGACCCCGAGCCCCTCAGCCGGTGCTCCACGCCCCGCAACATCCCCCTCTGTGACATCCCCGCGCCTTTCCCTAACCTGCTCACGCACCGCCCGCCCCTCCTGGTGTTCCCCCCGGCCCCCGCCCAGTGCTCGCCCAACTCGGACGAGTCTCCCCTCACCCCGATGGACGTGACCAAGCTCCCCATGCTGGAGAACCAGTCCTACAGCAAGTCCCCCACCTCCTCCTCCGCCGAGCCCCCCTCCTCTGCCCATCTCCGCAGGGAGCTGACGGCCACCCCGACCCTCACCGTGTCGGGACGCTCCTCCGCGCCTCCTCTGGCCTGCACCCTTTACAAGTCCTCCTCCTCCTCCTACCAGCGCAGCCACTCGGCCTGCCCCTCCCCCGTCAGCATGGGCCGCTGCCTAACCCCGCTGAGTCTCATGCGCGGCACACCGCCCTTCGACGCCCCGATGCCGTTCCCGGGGGGGCTGCCGCGGAGTGCCTCTGCCACCCCTCACGGGAAAGGCTCGCCGCCCCAAGACTGTGTGGGCCGGCTCCATGGCTCCATGCACAACGTGTCGACGGGGCGGTCGCGGACCCCCACCAGCCCGCTGGACGAGCTCACCAACCTCTTCACCACGGGGAGGAACATGTTGAAGAAGAACACCAGCGGCAGGAGGTCCAAGGAGCCTGGAGAGAGTGAGTGGTCCATCCATCTGTCAATCAGTCATTCTGCTTGTGATTTTAAGTGTAGAGCTCTGCAGTTCCCGCCTACCTCTGGTTCCGGAAGAATTGTCTCTCTGGCAAAAATTAAGATTAGCCACAATAATTTTATTATACTATATATATAGTATATATAATACAGAAACCCACAGGCCTCCAAGATTGTAAAACAGTTGTATATGTTACATTTTATTTTAAATTAACTTAGTGTTCAACAGGCACCGAGCCGCCGGCGGGCCCTCTCAATGACGATTTGCCCACCGGCGCGACACGCCACTTTGGCAACCTCTAATACAACATATATATCGAATTAAAGCCCTATTTGTTTCCTGTTGATTGCCATTTCAGGCGACAAAATTCTCGACTTACATGCCGATATGTGAGGCGTGCGCCAAAGTCTTTAGCAGACTTTAGATTTTTTCTAATACCACTCCCAACTCCCGACGCTCTAGCTCCGTCAATCATTTGGCGATCTCGAACATTATTGGAGAGGGTTGTAACCAATGAGTGTGGCTTTCCAATGATACCCTACGTGGAGATAAGCGAATCAGGGATCTAGGTGAAAAGTCACAAGCGAAAACAGGAAGTAAAAAATGTGCCCAATGCATTGGAGTCTATGAGAAAATGGAAAACTGCAGACCTTTTTTTTCTCACATTTGACCAAAATCGCTCCTAATCACTCATTTCTAAACGGATCTTTATGAAATTTGGACATGTACTACACAAGACTTCAGGCTATGGACCCAGGTTGTTTTTCAGCCATACCGTTTTGTTTGGAAATATACTTTTGGATATTGCAACTACTACAGAAAAACTTGAGTACACAAGTTCAAGTTCAACTCAAGTTCAGACCTATGTTACTCTATTTCATTAGCACTAACAGTGAAATTCCTTTATTGTATCAGGAACTTCAGAATGTTATCTTTCAAAAGAGACCAGGCTCATGCATGTGCTATACATATAAAGTATAGTATTTTGGTTTGCAAACAAAGTATGCAGTCCTCAAAAACAAAAACAAAAATGGCCCAGTTTTTGCCTGATGCTTAAGAGGTTAGTGTTTTTTAAATATATCACCATTTTTAATCACTGTATACAAATCTCTGCAACTGTTTTGTGATCTTGGAGACCCTTAAAGGATAACTCCACTATTTTGGGAAATTAGCTTATTTAACATCTTCCCTGGAGTTAGACAAGAAGATGCATACCTTTTTTGTCTCTGTGCGTGCATTTTAGCTTTGGGAATAGATGCTCCGTTAGCATAGCTTAGCTTCATCACTGGAAGTGGGGGAGGACAGTAGCCTTACAGTGCCTTACAGTGTATTGCAAGGTCTGACATTGACCAAACTTGATATGCATGACCTTGGTGGGCTCTAGGTCAACTCCTGAAAAGGGGGTCAATGTCAGACTTTGCAATCAAAAGTTAGGGGGCTAATAACCCTTGCCATAATTTCAGTGCGCCCCTAACTTTTGATTGCAAGGTCTGACATTGACCCCCTTTTCAGGAGTTGACCTAGAGCCCACCAAGGTCATGCATATCAAGTTTGGTCAATGTCAGACCTTGCAATACACTGTAAGGCACTGTAAGGCTACTGTCCTGCCTCACTTCCAGTGATGAAGCTAAGCTATGCTAACGGAGCATCTATTCCCAAAGCTAAAATGCACGCACAGAGACAAAAAAGGTATGCATCTTCTTGTCTAACTCCAGGGAAGATGTTAAATAAGCTAATTTCCCAAAATAGTGGAGTTATCCTTTAAGTTATAATGAAATCATCGTAGTTACTGTATATCTTAAATTTTGCCAGAGGCTAGAGGCATTCATACATTCAACATTCTCCCAGAACCATGGAGTCTGTTTATCTGTCTGTCTATCTGTCTGTCTGTCTGTATTTCTGTCTGTCTGTCTGTCTGTCTGTCTGTCTGTCTGTCTGTCTGTCTGTCTGTCTGTCTGTCTGTCTGTCTGTCTGTCTGTCTGTCTGTCTGTCTGTCTGTCTGTCTGTCTGTCTGTCTGTCTGTCTGTCTGTCTATCTTTCTGTCTATCTGTCTGTCTTTCTGTCTGTCTATCTGCCTTTCTGTATGTCTATCTGTCTGTCTTTCTGTCTGTCGGTCTATCTGTCTGTCTATCTGTCTATCTGTCTGTCTTTCTGTCTGTCTATCCTTCTGTCTGTCTGTCTGTCTGTCTGTCTGTCTGTCTGTCTGTCTGTCTGTCTGTCTGTCTGTCTGTCTGTCTGTCTGTCTGTCTGTCTGTCTGTCTGTCTGTCTGTCTGTCTGTCTGTCTGTCTGTCTGTCTGTCTGTCTGTCTGTCTGTCTGTCTGTCTGTCTGTCTGTCTGTCTGTATGTCTGTCTGTCTGTCTGTCTGTCTGTCTGTCTGTCTGTCTGTCTGTCTGTCAATCTGTCATTCTGTCATTCTGTCTGCCTGTCTATATATCTATCTAGCTACAACTATAACTATCTTCCTTTCATATAAGCAGCAGATTTATATGAGTGGTGTAGAGCAGCACTTTTCAACTGGTTTGAGGGTTTGTGAACATATATGCAATTCCATGATCATATTTATAATATTTGGCATAGTCTATACGCTATTTTCTTTTGTGAAATAATGAACATGTGAAGTCTAAATCCTACCTCCAATTGTTAATCAAGTTATATAGCTTGAAAAGGGAAAATAAATATTTGGTGTCAAGTACATCACTCTTTTTATGCTTGACCTTGTCAGGGTCACGAAAAGGTTAGGGGTCACAAACCAGAAAAGGTTCCTCCCTATCTATTTATCTTTCCTTTCCTCTGAATATCTAATGAGTTTGTTTTCCCCAAGAGGGAGACCTGGATAAGGGGGTTAATATGGCATGACACATGCCCCACAGCAGTACAGAATAAGAGGAGCAAGGTCATAGGATAACTAACAGAGGCAGGATACCATATGCGCTGCAGCACTGGCATAGAGCATCAAGTGTAGATGCAGCAGTGGCATGGAGCATCAAGTGTAGATGCAGCACTGGCATGGAGCATCAAGTGTAGATGCAGCACTGGCATGGAGCATCAAGTGTAGATGCAGCACTGGCATGGAGCATCAAGTGTAGATGCAGCACTGGCATGGAGCATCAAGTGTAGATGCAGCACTGGCATGGAGCATCAAGTGTAGATGCAGCACTGGCATGGAGCATCAAGTGTAAATGCGCTGCATAGTCAAGGAAAACAAGTGAACTCCCCGCTGCATTAGGAAGTGGTGAGTAGTACGCTGCATGTACCATGGAGGATATGTGTGTCTCTCTCTGCAGCATTTCCCCCTTGTTTAATCTAGGCCCAGTGAGCCTGGTCTGATACAGATCATGTGATTTAATCTGAGGGGATTAGGGGCTACAGCGGTCGGTAGGTCCCATCAGTCCAGTTGTGGCATTAAGCCATCAGGCAGCATTTTTTTTTTAACATTGCGTTTAAACACGGGTGGCCACGCCTCAGTTGCAAGAGATGTCACCAAAACTTTTGCAGCAGTGAATCAAAAAGATGTAACCTGCACATAACCCCAAATAAGACTCACAAAAAGTAGCTTGAAGATTTGGAGAGACGACAAAAAGAAAACACTGAGGACTGTCACATGGGATGCCTGGTGCAACATTATCCATCAGTCATGAATTAATGCTTTTATCCTCATGCATAATGCAGACATTATTTTCCCTTTAATGAAAAAGCCCTGTTGGGGCTGGATGTTTTGAAACTTTAATGCATCAGATGTAAAGGAATAGAAGATGATTTACTGTTCTTCCAAACCAAACCACACTGGCTAGCGGGTGATATTGTATCTACCACTACCACTACAGAATAACTAATGTAGGGAAGCAGGTCATGCATGGGTTGGAAGGCCAATAAAAGATCAGTGAACCCGGTGTGTCAGTGGGTTTGGAATAATGAGCATAGCCAAGCTGATGATGTGGAATGTTATCTGACATGAAAACCCCCACTACTACCACGACTACCACCTACTACTACGACTACCACTACTACCACTACCACTACCACTACTACCACTACTACCACTACCACTACCACTACTACCACAACTACCACCACTACTACGACTACTACCACGACTACCACCACTACTACGACCACTACCACTACCACTACCACTACTACCACTACTACCACGACTACCACCACTACTACCACGACTACCACCACTACCACTACCACTACCACTACTACCACTACTACCACTACCACTACTACTACCACTACCACTACCACTACTACCACTAACACTACCACTACCACTACCACTACTACCACCACCACTACTACCACTACTACCACTACAACTACTACCACTACCACTACTACCACTACCACTACCACTACTACCACTACCACTACCACTATCACCACTACTACCACTACTACCACTACTACCACTACCACTATCACCACTACTACAAATACTACCACTACTACCACTACCACTACCACTATCACCACTACTACAAATACTACCACTACTACCACTACCACTACCACTATCACCACTACTACAAATACTACCACTACTACCACTACAACTACTACCACTACTACCACTACCACTACCACCACTACTACGACTACTACCACGGCTACTACTATTATTACTACTACCACTACCACTACTACCACTACCACGAATACTACCACTACTACGTGGTAATCCAGATATTCCCGGTTAGATTCCCACTCCTCCCGGGGAGCGTGTCGAAGTGTCCTTGAGCAAGACACTTAACCCCTATTTGCTCCTGGTGAGCAGGTTGGCACCTTACATGGTTGCCTCCACCGTCGGTGTGTGAATGTGTGAGTGAAGGGGTCAAATGTGAGGAACAAATTGTAAAGCGCTTTGGATAAAAGCGCTATATAAATGCACCACTTACTTACTTACCACCACTAATACTACTACCACTACTACTACTACCACTAGCAACTAGAACCAACCATAAGACCTCAACCATACATCATAGATGAACTACACAGCATACACACATCACAGTCTTTACTCATCTCTCTTAGCAACACCAACATAGCAACAGAGGAAGAAGGAGGAATCCCTCTCTCTTATTTGCAGATTCCCTCCCTACGGGTAATTCAGCCAATCACAGCTCAGGGCATGCCAGTCTGCAACTGAGCAATGGGCTCCTGGGGACAGCCAAGGCTTTAGCTCAGAGCTACACCTGATCAGAGAGTTTCTGTTTGTAATTTCTGCCCAATCAGCAAGAAGGCAACTCCTGATTAACCCATGGCATGATATGGCTTTTAGGGGTCATCACTCAAAGAGGCAGATGAGGAAGCAGCGACTCTGACAGTTCCTGATGTCTTGTGATTATTCAATCGCTACTAAAAATCTTCCTCCTTCAGTTTTTGTACATGAGCCAAATAGCTACACATAGCTGGTTGCATTTAGAACTCTGTGGTTGCATTACATGGAGATTTTTATTAGAGCTGCAGAATTAAGTAAAAAAATTATCGCAATATGGCCCAGTGCAATATCCGTAATGCATAAGGCTGCAATATTTGATAAAGGTGAAATGTGTCAAAACACTTAGCACCACAAGTATTGTGGTTCTGCAGAAATGCCCTGGCCTACATATTGTATTATACAGATGCATACAGATGTGAGAAAACATCGTTGTTTGGTACAGATCCACAAAAACAACATCATTTTAATCTTTTTCTAATGAAAATAATGACACCTCTAATATTGTGAAATATCGCAATTGCAATACATATACAAAATAATTGTAACATATTTTGTCCATATCTTGCAGCTCTACCCTTTTATGCAATTCCTTGTTTGGTTCAATCCGCAAAACATAATAGCCTGCTAGTCTATCATAATAATAATAATAATAATAATAATAATAATAATAATAATAATAATAATAATAATAATAATAATAATAATAATAATAATAATAATAATAATAATAATAATAATAATAATAATAATAATAATAATAATAATAATAATAATAATAATAATAATAATAATAATAATAATAATAATAATAATAATAATAATAATAATAATAATAATAATAATAATAATAATAATAATAATAATAATAATAATAATAATAATAATAATAATAAACCTTATTTGTTCTGTTGTGAAGCACTTAGAGATGCAGTTTCTGTATGAAAGGTGCTATACAAATAAAGTTTATTATTATTATTTGTATAGCACCTTTCATACAAGATTTGCAGCTCAAAGTGCTTCACAGCAATAAAAAAGACAGGCATAAAATTTGCACAAAATGTACAGATCAAGAGCAATGCATAAAGTGCAGACATAAAATTAGGCATAAAATGAGCATAAAATGAGCATAAAATAGACAGCAGCAAAATAGACAAAGTCAAGAAATTGGTATACACACATAAATGGAATTTTAGATGTTTACACAATATGGTTGATTTCAGTAATAAAAGAGTAAAAGAGAATAGGCAGAGTAAAATAATGCAATAGTGCAGTGCAATAAAATAGTTAGTGTTGACAGAATCCGGCTATAGGGCGACAATAATGTGGTCAAGAGGCATGGTTTCTATCATTAGCCTTAAAGGGGAACTATTTTACTATTTCTTTCACTATTTGGGCACTTTTACACAATTCCTGTGAGTCTATGGAACACCTCTGTAATATATATATATTTTTTATTCATTGTTTTGTATTTCTAATCAAGTCCTCAAAAACAGCATTTTTCTACCTCAAGATCTCGAGCCGTTTTGAGCCTGGGCTCCAGGTCCAGGTCCAGCCACTGTGTGCAGCTCATCTTGTATCTCAACATTAACATGCAGCGGTGTCTTTCTGACATCACAAATCATCACATTTTCAAATGACTCAGTTCAGTGAGGGTGAATATTGTGAGAGGAGAATTGGAAGAATGCGCCAATATGAGAATTTTGAGACATAGATCATATTAATATAAGTTCACATAGCTAGGAAACAATGCTAAACACTCAAAAAGGCCATTTATAAGATAGTTCCCCTTTAACTGGCGTGGTTTATTTATTCACATGGCAGAGCAGCAGTTCTATAGTTCTCCTCTCACTGAGAGGCTGGGGGAAAGAGAAAGAATGGGAGGAGACATCTCTATTTATACTCGCCACCTGGTGGTGTTCCTGAGTGGCTCCGCCTAGAGCGCCCTCTAGTGGAAACAGTTATATATATATATATGCAGTTAGACAGTTACATGTACTAACAATCCTATACAGAACCTCTGATTTCAACAGTTAGTAAAAGAGAATAGACAGAGTAAAATAATGCAATAGTGCAGTGCAATAAAATAGTTCTCATCTACAGACACTACAACAATCACAGTCTGGGTGCAATGAGTCCAATCAGCATGCAGAGTGTAATAAAAGGCTGAATGAATGAATGAATGAAAACTTTATTTAACAGATTGCAGAATGGGTACAATACAGTACGGCTCAATACATACAATTGTTAAGGGGATGCAGACCTGAGAAAGACGTTTGTCTTGTTTCCATCAGGGTCCCCCATTTTCAATTCATATAGACATTTATGACATACACAACATACATGACATTTATGGCATAGGGACATATAGGTATTTAGTACTGATACATTTGTGACATAAACGGTATTCAAATATACAGTACTGTTACCCCTAGATCCTGACAGAGTATATACATATGATGGGGAGGGGACTGTACATTAGGAGGGGGTGGGTGGGTGGGAGAGAAATATACATACGGCGGGGAGGGAATATATACATGCGGTGGGGAGGAGACTGTCTATTAGGAGGTGGTGGGGGTTTTGGGCATTTACGGTGGCCAGTTTCGAATTGCAGCCTCCCGTAGGTGCTCTTTAAGAGCGGTTTTGAATGTGGGCAGAGATTCACATTCCTTTCCATTTTTTTGTAGGGCGTTCCACATTGTTGTGGCATAATTGCGAAACGTGTTTAGTCCCTTGTTTGAGCCGAATCTGGGTTTAACATGATTTGTTGAGCTTCCTCTGGTGTAGTGGTTGTGGTATTCACTGACCTTTGGGAAGTATTTTGACATGTACATGGGCACCCCGGTCGTATAGTGTATCTTGTAGACCAGGCCCATTGCAAGTTGCTGTACTCTGTCGTCTACTCTAAGCCATCCTAGGTTGTCAAAGTGGGCAGGGGTGAGGTGGGTTCTGGGGTTCAGGTCAAGTAGTAGTCTGACCAGTTTGTTTTGTGATGTTTGTAATTTTGTTTTAAGCGCCTTTGAGGTGCTTTGGTACCATGAGGTGCACGCATAGTCATAGTACCCTTGAATGAGTGCTCCTGCCAGAGTCTTCAGGGTATTCTTGTTTACCAGAGAGGAGATCCGGTACAAGAATCTAGTTCGTTGGTTGACTTTTTTTATTACATTGGATGCCATTTTGTCACAGGAAAGATTTGCCTCTAGGATGGAACCCAGGTAGGTAATTTCGTCTTTCCTTGTGACAATATTGTCACCCACTGTAACTGAGAAGCCGTCGGTCTTGCTGAGTTTGTTATTTGAACCGAAGAGAATGGACTCTGTTTTGCCCATGTGTAATGATAGTTTGTTATCAGCGAGCCATATGCAGATTTTGCCTAGTTCCGAGCTGAGGGTTTTTTCAACCTGCAACTTGTTCTTGTCAGAGACCAGCAGGGCTGAGTCGTCCGCAAACAGGAACAAGTTGCAGTCACAGGCTGACGACATGTCATTTGCATAAATTAGGAAGAGTAGCGGTCCTAGTATGCTTCCTTGTGGAACACCACAGCTCACTGTGAGGGGGGGGGGGATAGAGTACCGTCTA
This sequence comes from Notolepis coatsorum, assembly GCF_963971535.1. Lineage (NCBI taxonomy): Eukaryota > Metazoa > Chordata > Actinopteri > Aulopiformes > Paralepididae > Notolepis > Notolepis coatsorum. The sequence goes on from NC_140177.1 coordinate 44,438,408, forward strand.
CCTCTACCATCTGGTAAGGCTAAAGTGAAGAGGTATGTTTTTATGAAGATGAATGTCCATAGGCCTATTTTATAAAGGTCCTATTTATTTAAAGTAATATTTTATTGACGCACACATTTTGTACTCTAGTCCCATATGGAATGTAAACAATTTGTACACATTGGTGTTGACAGGCTTTGTTTCCTCCTAACCTGGCACCTGTGTGCCACAGGAGCCACATGGGGCTCAGAGCATGACAGGTTGTCTGTATATAATAGGGCTTTGTGATTGGCCACATCGAGGCAGCCATATACTGTTTGCGCACGCCCGCACGCACGCGCACACATGCACACACACACACACACACACACACACACACACACACACACACACGCACGCACGCACACCGTGTAGTAGAGGGAGGTTAATGGCTTTTCTCTTTCTGAGATGATGGAGACAGCAACAGCTAGCTTGACCCACTTACCAACTGGATAATCACCTCACTCACACTCTGGGTCGGTCTCTCTCTCTCTCTCTCTCTCTCTCTCTCTCTCTCTCCCACTCACATTTTCGCTCTCTCTCGGCTGCCATGTGTGACACATAGGCATATCAGGGGACCTCTGTGCATGGTACATTGCAGGCCATGTAGAGGCCGGCGCCATAATGTGTATGGAAATCGATCATGTGCATGACATGCGTTATTGGTGCGTAGGATGATCTATATCTTTATTGGACCTTGAACAAATGGCGTACAGTTAACACCAGGCTCTCTAGGTATGTTGTGCCTACAGGCCAGGCACAAGATGATGGGGTGCAGCGTGGTCAGAGAGTCAAATACACAAACAATTGACCTATCTCAAACCGCGCCCCCTCTCCTCTTGATCCTCCAATCACAACTGTTGCTAGGGAAGCAACAGCTGTGATTGGAGGATCAAGAAAAGAGGGGGCAGGGTTTGAGATAGGTCAATTAATGTTAAGTATGTTAAGTATAAGGAAAGGATTGCGCTTCAATAATGGGATTCCCAATAGGAGGAGTGCTGAGCCAAAACTAGCTGATATATATATATATATAGCAAGCGGTAGCACATCCCACATATTTGAGGCAAGTATGACAAAATACTCACATTTCACTTATTTATTCAGGCGCATATCACAAACATTTATTAATGTCTTTCTCAAGGTATTACACATATTTTGGCATAATCTTTATGGTAACTGTGCTTGTAACCACACACATTAGGTTTATGTTGTTAAAATAGGTTTTAATGTTGTATGGGGTTACAATAAAAAACTTTTATTGTATTTATTTAACTTAATTAATGCTATGGAATTAATATGGAAACTATGCATTGAACTATGGCTGCAATGAGTCTGTTTTAATTCTTGCACATATCCGCTCTTGTTATCTATGTGTGTGTGTGTGTGTGTGTGTGTGTGTGTGTGTGTGTGTGTGTGTGTGTGTGTGTGTGTGTGTGTGTGTGTGTGTGTGTGTGTGTGTGTGTGTGTGTGTGTGTGTGTGTGTGTGTGTGTGTGTGTGTGTGTGTGTCTGCCATGCTGGTTAGCTCCATCACATCTTATCACATGCCTCTCCCATCCATTACTGTAGCTGCCTCTGTGGGTGGTGGGTGCCACTCAGTGGTCATATGGTGGTAATGCAACTCTTTAGAACAGCAGTGCACTATTCTTACATTATTCATTGTATCTTTATAAATATATAGAATGTCCAGTGTCATGAAATAACATATTTTGTAACATTGTGTATAAAAAGTAGAGCACGTGCACTCATCAAAGTGACCTCTGATCTCAGGTGCACGGGGGAAAAGTGTTAATAAGTGAATAAAGAAAGACGCTAGCACAAATCAAGTAAAGGTTTATGCACATCATGTTTGTAATGTGACTGCATATAAACAAAGAATATTAAACACATCATTGGATGATAATGGACATTTTGACCACGGTGACTATGGTATTATGATCATAGGATATTATGCCAATCTAACACTACAGTAAGCACAAGTACATAACTTTGTTGTCCTCTTCCTTTTTCCAGGCGAGTCCAAGAGCAAGTCTCATGGCGAGTCAAAGCGTGAGGCCAAGGAGCGCCACGGCCACAGCAAGGAGTCCAAGCGGGAGGCCAAAGAGCGTCACAGCAAAGAGTCCTCTCACCGACGGGACGCCAAGGACAGAGGCAGCGGTGCAGAGCCGCCGGCCCACAGGCGCAACAGTAAAGACCACGGCTGTAGCAGCGTGGAGCCCATCCCTATGAGACGGGACTCGAAAGACAGGGGCTGCAGCTCCGTAGAACCCATCCCCGTGATCAGGAGAGACTCCAAGGACAGAGGATCGAGTAGCAACGGTGAACTGGTGCCAAGGAGAGATAGCAAGGACAGGAGCGGGGGACACGGAATGGAGTCGCTCCTGAGACGGGACAGCAAAGACAGAGAGAGACTGCTAGATCAGCCGCCCGAACTCTTGCCGAGGCAGGACAGCAGGGAGCGAGTGAGAAACGGTCTGGACGGCAGACACGATAGCAGAGAGCGGCTTCTCGACCAGCCGCCCCAACTCTTGCCTAGGCAGGATAGCAAGGAGAGGAGCAGGAACGGCGTGGACTCCAAACACGAAAGCAGAGACAGGCCCCCTGATCTTCTGCCCCGACAAGACGGCAAGGACAGAGCCAGGAATGGACTGGAATATAGGCATGACAGCAAAGAGAGGCTCCTTGACCACCCTCCAGAGCTGTTACCATGGCAGGACAGCAAAGAGCGTGCCAGGAACGGCCTGGAGCACAGGCACCCGGTCTGCGACACCCCCGAGATCCTACCGCGACAAGAGACTTCCAGGAACGGTTTGGAATGCAGACGGAACAGCAAGGACAGGGTCTCAGACTCCAGGCATGAGGGGAGAGAGAGGAGCTGCTACAGCGGAGTAGAACCTCCTCCTCCTCCCCTACCCAGGCAGGACAGCAAGGAGCCGCTGTGGACCGGCCTGGAGGTCAGGAGGGACAGTAAGGAGCCTCTGTGGACCGGCCTGGAGGTCAGGAGGGACAGTAAGGAGCCTCTGTGGACCGGCCTGGAGGTCAGGAGGGACAGTAAGGAGCCTCTGTGGACCGGCCTGGAGGTCAGGAGGGACAGTAAGGAGCCTCTGTGGACCGGCCTGGAGGTCAGGAGGGACAGTAAGGAGCCTCTGTGGACCGGCCTGGAGGTCAGGCGGGACAGTAAGGACAGGAGCCTGAATGGCTCAGAGCAGCACCACCATGACGCCAAGGACAGGAGCCCAAATGGCTCAGAGCAGCACCGCCATGATGCCAAGGACAGGAGCCTGAATGGCTCAGAGCAGCACCACCATGACGCCAAGGACAGGAGCCCAAATGGCTCAGAGCAGCACCGTCATGACGCCAAGGACAGGAGCCCGAATGGCTCAGAGCAGCACCGTCATGACGCCAAGGACAGGAGCCTGAATGGCTCAGAGCAGCACCACCATGACGCCAAGGACAGGAGCCCAAATGGCTCAGAGCAGCACCGTCATGACGCCAAGGACAGGAGCCCGAATGGCTCAGAGCAGCACCGTCATGACGCCAAGGACAGGAGCCCGAATGGCTCAGAGCAGCACCGTCATGACGCCAAGGACAGGAGCCTGAATGGCTCAGAGCAGCACCACCATGACGCCAAGGACAGGAGCCCAAATGGCTCAGAGCAGCACCGTCATGACGCCAAGGACAGGAGCCCGAATGGCTCAGAGCAGCACCGTCATGACGCCAAGGACAGGAGCCCGAATGGCTCAGAGCAGCACCGTCATGACGCCAAGGACAGGAGCCTGAATGGCTCAGAGCAGCACCGTCATGACGCCAAGGACAGGAGCCCGAATGGCTCAGAGCAGCACCGTCATGATGCCAAGGACAGGAGCCCGAATGGCTCAGAGCAGCACCGTCATGACGCCAAGGACAGGAGCCCGAATGGCTCAGAGCAGCACCGCCATGATGCCAAGGACAGGAGCCCGAATGGCTCAGAGCAGCACCGTCATGACGTCAAGGACAGGAGCCTGAATGGCTCAGAGCAGCACCGCCATGATGCCAAGGACAGGAGCCCGAATGGCTCAGAGCAGCACTGTCATGACGCCAAGGACAGGAGCCCGAATGGCTCAGAGCAGCACCGTCATGACGCCAAGGACAGGAGCCCGAATGGCTCAGAGCAGCACCGTCATGACGCCAAGGACAGGAGCCCGAATGGCTCAGAGCAGCACCGTCATGACGCCAAGGACAGGAGCCCGAATGGCTCAGAGCAGCACCGTCATGACGCCAAGGACAGGAGTCCCACTGGAATGGAGTGCAGGCGCAACAGTAAGGACCGGGGTTACAGTTCGGAGGCCACACCCCGGCGAGCCAGCTACAGTATGGACCAATCGAAAGCACAGGAGAGGAACGGCGGCGCAGTATCAGGGCAGCCGTCGTCCACAGCCACACCCACTCGCCACGGGAGGCCAGCGGGCAGCCCGCCGATGGTGCTGGGAACAGGAAATGGTGAGAATCAAACCTTTTCACGAGTCAATACACTTCGGTCCTATTGTTATACATCTATCTGTAGAGGCAACGTTTTTCATGACTTACAGTGTATTTTAGAGTGTACATCTATCGTGACCTAATGTGCTATTTCTGTCTTCCTTGATAGAGCTGAAAACACCACCCAAGTATAGCCGTTCGCCCTCCACGCCAGTCACCCCCTCTCCCATTGGGACGCCTGTCACCCCCTCTCCCATGGGGACACCACAGAGAAAAGTGGCTGAGGCACAGAGTCAGGTATGCAGATCTTTATTTGTAAGCAATTGGTTTTATTTGGTGGGAACCCCGTTCAACATAGCAGATTTGTATGTACTGTATTTCAAACTTTTATTTAAACTCGAAAGGCAACTGAGGTTTCCCTCATTTACAGTTACGTTGAGTGTACATATAAAATTATAGCCCTTTCCAGGTTGTTATTTGTGGCAAAAAACAATGTCTTATATTCGGAATAAACAGGTAATTCTTAAACAAAATGACAGCTTTCCTTCCATCTGAAAGAAGCTTTCGTACTCAAAGTAAGGACCTCATATTAGCTATCAACTACACGTATACTGAAGAAAAAAGAAAATGAGAAAATTATATAATAATTATTATATTAATTAGCATTTGTCTTCCATGTGATCACCAACTTGTCATCAGCAACTTGTCATCTGCAACTTGTCATCTGCAACTTGTCATCACCTACGGCTACTTGTCATAACCATCTTGTCATAACCATCTTGTCATCACCTACTTGTCATCATCTACGGCTACTTGTCATAACCATCTTGTCATAACCATCTTGCCATCACCTACTTGTCATCACTAACTTGTCATCTGCAACTTGTCATTACCTACTTGTCATCACCTACTTGTCATCACCATCTTGTCATCACCTACTTGTCATAACCATCTTGTCATCACCTACTTGTCATAACCATCTTTTCATCAGCAACTTGTCATCAGCAACTTGTCATCAGCAACTTGTCATCACCTACTTGTCATCACCTACTTGTCATCACCATCTTGCCATCAGCAACTTGTCATCGGCAACTTGTCATCAGCAACTTGTCATCAGCAACTTGTCATCAGCAACTTGTCATCGGCAACTTGTCATCAGCAACTTGTCATCACCTACTTGTCATCGGCAACTCACCCAGAAAGCCGCGCATCAATGACAGGGCTGAACTTGAGTGGGGAGACAATTTCTCTTGCCATAATAGTCATATTAGTTTCACTGGTATAATATATGTCTACTACATTATAGCCACCAGGTGCCATCTTGACCATGTGGGCTACTGGTAGCATCTCTCTAAAAACAGTGGTGTTTGGTGCAAGATTGGACACACCAGGCAACACTAGATTCGCGAGACCTGTGACGTAGCATGAAACCTCTGAGCTACACTTCTCTTGAGGTCACCAACAGGTCGATTCCCAGATGCTCATGTGTAGAGGGGCCACCCTATGGCACACCCCTAAAAGATTGTTAAAATCTAGTGTAGATCCCTGACTTGAGAGGTTTAAGAAACCATTCACTAAGCTATGGCACAAGGTACAACAGCATCAAATCCAGACCCACAGACCAAACTTCAGTCTTTCATTATAGTGCCCCTACTACATGGAACCCTCACACGAAGATAAAACGACCTATAACGCAGGGGAAGTTTAGAGGCATACTTGCAGGCCTGCCTGCAACAGTCTAACTGGTTTTTAACTTACTTATATTAGTGCATTTTATAAGTGATATGGTGTTCTTCCTTTTAATCAGGGGTGTAAAGTACTTGAGTAATTGTACTTCGTTACAATACTTAAGTACTGTTTTGGGGGATTTGTACTTTACTCGAGTATTATTAGGTTTGTATACTTTGTACTTTTACTCCATTACATTTCAGAGAAAAAAAACATACTTTTTACTCCTTACATTTAAAATGCAGACCTACAAAGTACAAATCTCACAGGTCCAACCATTTTAATTAGTATATTTTAATTGTTTATCTGGCCGAACTAACGTTAACGTTATTAATCCTGCGACCGCAGGTAAACAGCCAATCAAATCCCCATCAATGGAAAATGAACCCGCCCATACCCATGCTGATTGGTCCTTGTGCAACACTAGAAAGTGGGGATCTTTGATTAAACACCTGCTATCAGAAGAATAGACAGTCAGATCCGCATTTTGCTGTGGTTAATATTGTGATGTTATTCAGGGTACTCCAATATTCTGTCTTTAATATTGTGATATTATTCAGGGTACTCCAGTATTCTGTCTTTAATATTGTGATATTATTTAGGGTACTCCAGTATTCTGCCTTTATTATTGTGATATTATTCAGGATAATCCAGTATGCTGTGGTTAATATTGTGATATTATTCAGGATACACCATTCTGTTTTTAATATTGTGATATTATTCATGCTGTGATGTGAATGCCGTCCATGTTAGTTTACCTTCAATGGAGAAGTGCATTAAATCATTTTGGTAGCACTTTATAATAACACCCTGTTATAATACATTTATAAGGTATTTGTAGATAATGAACTAATCATGAACAAACCATTTATATACATTCATAAATGTATTATTATTAAATCGTTTATAACTATTTGTATAACATTTACAGATTAGTTCTACATTATTTATAACTCAATATCAACATTGTTTGTACTTGATTTGTTCATCATTAAATAATGTTGTTTAATGTGTAGTAACACATTTGTAGATGCTTTGAAAAATGGATATGAAAAAACAACTATATTATCTCCATTTATTTTTCATGTTCAACAAATGATTTGTTAAGACATTCATTAAACAAATAACAAATATATATATAATAACAAATGTCTAATAGTTAATTATTTGTTTACTTTTTCATCACATGTTACAAATGTTGTAGACAGCTTTCGGATACACCCTTCTTTGTGACATCAAACAGTGACAGAATTAGGACTAAAGATAAATGCAATTTTATTAACATATAAAATACATGTGCATGACATAGTGTAACTTGGGGGGCACTAGGACCAAGGAGTACCCTGGCCAGGTAGAGTATCTAGAGAGGAAGTCTCACGCGAGTGAGACTTGACTTCACGTGTGTTGCTGTCTGTTTGAATGGAAGCACGATACATGCAGAACCAAGTTATCCGTGCTGCTCCTGCCTCACGCTTTTAATAAGGTATGAGCAGGTTAAACAAATTTTTTGTTGGTAAATCTATTCCATCATTTCCGACCTACAAACAACTCTTATATGTTGTGTAGACGTACTTAATGTGGTGGGCGCTACCGTTACATTTGTTCCTAATGTGTGCTCAGTGCTCAGTATATTGCGGTATGTGATGATGACACGAAACACAAGAGTAATAATTATTTGTATTTTCAGGCTGTATCGGCGCCTATACAGTCTGAAAATACAAAAAATTATTACCCTAGTGTTCATCACATACCGCAATATACTGAGCACACATTAGGAACAAAAATAACATTACTTAGCATTTGTCTTCCTTGTCACAGCTGTTACGTGATACTTATGAGTGATGACTCAGCAATAACACACTCTCCCAAACCCCCCACCACCTCCCAATAGACAGTCTCCTCCCCACCGCATGTATATATTCCCTCCCCGCTGTATGTATATTTCTCTCCCACCCACCCCCTCCAAATGTACAGGCTCCTCACCACCGTATGTATATTTCTCTCCCACCCACCCACTCCCTCCTAATGTACAGTCCCCTCCATCATATGTATATACTCTGTCAGGATCTAGGGGTAACAGTATACATATTTGAATACCGTTTATGTCACAAATGTATCAGTACTAAATACCTATATGTCCCTATGCCATAAATGTCATGTATGTTGTGTATGTCATAAATGTCTATATGAATTGAAAATGGGGGACCCTGATGTAAACAAGACAAACGACTTTCTCAGGTCTGCATCCCCTTAACAATTGTGTGTATTGAGCCATACTGTATTGTACCCATTCTGCAATCTGTTAAATAAAGTTTTCATTAATTCCCTCTCTTTCCACATCAGATGCCCCAGATGCCCTGGATGTGCGGAGACAGCACCATGCTGGAGCAGATCGAGAGGAAGCGCACCCTCTGCGCCGAGATCCGCTCCAGACAGCACCCCCACCTGCAGAGGTCGTTGGAGAGACCTCCTCCAGACAGGAGCCAGTGCAAGCAAGAGAGTGCAGCTGTTCACCCAAGCTGGGGGAAGAGCAACGGGGCCAAAAAGATCCGTCCTCCCCCCTACCCGACACAGACCACTGTATTCTGGGACACCGCCATCTGACAATAACAACACACTTATAGCTCCAACCCTCCACCCCTTCACTTCTGGAATGCTCGGATTCGCCCCCCCCTGCACATCAGGGGGTCAGAGCAGCCAATGAGAGGCTCAGAGGGACTCGCTGATGTCAAAGGACAATGGTTACCATAGCAATATTTCTACTCGTTCAGGTTGTCATGTTTTCTTATCATCACCGGTGATATTTGATATTTTTCTATTTCCTGTGACTGGATCCATGTAATATATTTAGTAATGATGAATAGATATTTTCTAAATTAAATGGGGATTAAAAAGCAGCTAACATAATATGTATAGTAGATGTAAATGCAATCCAATGTTTGTTTTTATGTTTTGGTATTTTACATTTGAAAGCATAATCTATTGATACTTGTACTGTAGTAGCATCATTTTCTTATGCCTAAACTCAAATGATTTTCTTTTGAGCTGAAAAGCACTAAAATGAATGGACTCTTCAATTCTGGCTGTCAATATATAATCTATATTGTCCCTGTTGTATTGTAAATTGAAGAGCCGCGTCGACGTCCTTTAGGTTCCCAAGGCCCTTCACGGCTGGTCCAGTGTGTTGTAGAATGTACAACAGTTGGCCCCAGAACAGAGACAGGAATCTGTGCTTGCTTGGGTTTGTATGTTACAGTAACAAGCTGTTTAGTAGTCACTATGTCGGAGCCTCGTGGACAGGTTTTATTATATGAAAACAGATGTAGGCTGGCATATTGTAGAGCAGTGAGTACGCGTGAGATGTTTTTACCCTACCAAGACAGAATATGAGGGTGGGTTGGGGAGGTAGTTAATTAGGATCGACATTATAAACAGTTCCCAGACCAGCCAAAGCCTGTTAAAGGTGAGATATGGGGTGGTTGCACTTTGGAAGGTCGCTTACCAGAAAATGGGGTTGGTGGCAATAGCTGGCAAACACCAGCGCACTTACTTTGCCAGGCACATTGAGGGCACCCTAGCACAATGTAGATACGGTGCGATACTTGATTGATTGATGCCAACTACCAGCCAGTACAATCAACACCTGAGCTTTTACAACATGTCCTAATTTTACTGCAGACTATTGTAACCATAATGCACTTGCTTGATAAATAACTTTCAAGATTATGCTTATATTTTTTATTTTGTAAAAATGTTAGCAGAGCTGTGCCATGTAAGTTTTAAGTTTTCATTTGTAGGCTGGGAGATAATGTCTCATGCGATTGGCTGTCTGTGACAACATTATCCCCAACCCGATTGGCTGCTGATTGGCAACCATTTTAGAAATCATGACGAGGACCTATAGCATGGCCACAGCTCTGTGTTGTCATAACGACAGGGGTTGCACAAGGGCCTACGGATCGTTTAGGCTTTGTAAAAAAAATTATGTAAAAGAAAAAAAAGAACAATAATAATAAACTGCACTACCCACCATCCTCCATCACATTGAATCAGGCTGGTTACATACATGTCCCTCTCCCTCTCCTCTCTCCCTCTACCTCAATCTCCGACTTACATCATCTAAAGCAGTCCTCTTTTGCACGTGAAATGCAATGTTTGCATTGCCAAAATAGTATGGAATTGACTACTGAGCGAGCCCCCAGAATGCAAGTGCAGTACCCCCTTTCTAGCAAGATTTCAATACTATGGAGGACCCTCTATGTTTTTACCTGTATCGTATGTACGTGTGTGTGTGTGAGGGAGAGAGCTGTATGTACTATATGTGTTTGTGTGTGTGTGTGTGTGTATGTGTGCCAAGCAACACTGTATGCAGGTCAGTTCTTAAAAAAAAATGAAGAAAAAAAAGATTGTTTTAAGACATTCACGTTGTCTGCCCTCTCGATGTGGTTTGGCGGGTGCAGGTTGGAAATGTATTGACGATGATGTACAATCTTTTTTGTGTTTATAAACGTGCACTGTGAAGAGGTAGAGAGAGAGCACCACACCGCCAGAGTCCTCTGTCTTAATGCACTTAGTGTTCTGTTTGTTTTCTTTTTGGTTTTTCTTTTGCGTATTAAAAAAATATTTAAGAAAAGAAAAAAAAACATATTTGAAAAAAAAAAAAAAAGTACTGTATGCTGATTGTCACTTGGGTTCCGTTGAGAGAAATAAATAAATAAAAACCCACTACGGAAAAACAACAACTCTGCGTCCTGTCAAATTTATTTGTTTTCCTTTATACAGGAATTATGAGATGTAGTATAGGCAGTTCTCATTTGTCATCATTCAGCCATTGCACTTTAAATTACTTGAAGAACTTACTATTAGAACTTCAAAACACTTCTTTGGAATGACTAGAGGTGAAGTCAAGGAGAATAGCGCTTACAGTATGAATCAGAGTTGTATTTAGTAGTAATAAATATATATATATATATATTACTACATAATCCAATTACAATCTACATGTCACATTACATTATCTCAAGAAATACAGTGAATCAACGCAAAACATAATGTACAGCAACAATGTTTTAAATGGTCAAGTATCATCAATTAAATCACAAAAAGCACCATAGGAGTATGCATTATATAAATGTGACAGTAATGACATCATAGATATTTACAACACGGTAAAAAACAAAATCAACTAAGAAATAAGTGTGGGGGGGGGGGGGGGTGGCACTTCCATGCACACAGGAATCTGGGTAGTACAGTAGCTCATCTGGTATAAGGGTACATTCACCTAGCTCTATCCTTGATGACATTGTTGAAGGGTATACTGTAGTCCTTCATACTGAATACCCAGCTTTTACTAGTTGGCAAAAAGCTAAACAAACAAACAAAACGAATGTAAGTAATGGGGCTACTTTACTGGAGTTTGCCCCTGTCTTTAACCAATTTTGCGTTTGTATGTGTATACAGTGTTTTTTTTGTGTGCTGATATCAGCTTACCTTACTAAACTCCATTCACACTGCCATTGATGCTGAAAAGGGGTGTAAAATTCTCAAGCGGCCTGCGTCAAACTTCCACATTCAGTTGGGTAACTCCCGGGTGCTCCCAGCTGCTGTGTGAATTTGAATAGCTTATAGTAGAGTAATACAGTAATATACAATACAGTGATTGGTGATACAGTGACAAGGGTAAATGACCTATGCCTAGCGACTTTCAAGTTTCATTGAGCATATTTTCAACCCTTTTCAACATCAATGGCAGTGTGAAAAGTAAGCTGAGATCTAGAAACTTACAGAGAGGGACATTTATGTTTTTAGGTGTATATTGGTCTGTATGTTCTTGTGATAAATTGCATGTAGCCTTAATTTTACTTTACGGTAAAAATATTTGTGTGTGCCCTTTTTCACTTTCATGGTAAAAGGGAAAGAAAAAAACCCATAAAGACTTATGGGTAGCGGCAAAACCTACATACTACATACAAGTGATTATTATCTGTCTCTGGTGCAGACGTGGCACCGACTGGTCTTCTGTCGCTGCCGGTCGGCTGCTTTGATGATGTCAGGCTGTGGGTCAAGGAATGACTGGGTGATGGTGGTCAACCACAAGCTATACATGTTGGAGAAGTAGTGGCAGGTGCCCCGTGCGCCCTGACACTCTATGAAGGGATGGGTTCTGAAGTCCTGGAGGCAGCTTCCGGAGGACGTCAGTCCCTGGCCCCCACCAGCCCCTGTGTGCTGTGTAGAGGAGAAGAGAAGAGAAGAGAGGAGGAGAGGAGAGGAGAAGAAAAGAGAAGAGAAGAGAAGAGAAGAGAAGAGAAGAGAAGAGAAGAGAAGAGAAGAGAAGAGAAGAGAAGAGAAGAGAAGAGAAGAGAAGAGAAGAGAAGAGAAGAGAAGAGAAGAGAAGAGAAGAGGAGAGGAGAGAAGAGAAGAGAAGAGAAGAGAAGAGAAGAGAAGAGAAGAGAAGAGAAGAGAAGAGAAGAGAAGAGAAGAGAAGAGAAGAGAAGAGAAGAGGAGAAGAGAAGAGAAGAAAAGAGGAGAGGAGAAGAAAGGAGAGAAGAAAAGAGGAGAGGAGAAGAAAGGAGAGAAGAAAGGAGAGGAGAATAGAGGAGAAGAGAAGAGAGGAGAAGAAAGGAAAGGAGAGGAGAGGAGATGAGAGAAGAAAAGAGAGGAGAAGAGAGGACAGAAGATAAGAGAAGAGAGGAGAAGAGTGGAGAGAAGAAGACAGGAGAGGAGAAGAGAGGAGCAAAGAAAGGAGAGAAGATAAGAGAGGAGAGGATAGAAGAAAGGAGAGGAGAAGAAAGGAGAGGGGAAGAGAGGAGAGGAGAATAAAGGAGAGGAAAAGAGAAGAGAAAAGAGGAGGGCATTGACGGGAGATGACACATTCATAGAAAGCAGATTCCTTAGGTATACATCTTTGTACAGTAATTATCGACATCTTAAACTACTCATGCTATTTCTAAACCTCCTTTTACAATTATACCCTGCCCCCCACTCACACTTGCCCTCTGTCTATTCTTCTGTCTTTCTGTCCCTTTCTCCTTTGTGTACACTCACACACACACCCACCCACACACAGACACACACATGTTTGTTTATGTGAAATATGGAGACATTACATAGACTTACATGCATTCTGTAACTAATCATAACCTTAACCTAATGTTTACCCATTCTGCAATCTGTTAATAAAGTTTTCAATCAAAGCATCACACTACAATAGCTCGTCAAACGAAATCAGTGTTGAAAATGTCCTCATTTGGTAGCGTGTCCTGATTCCGTAAGTGTGAAGTCTTGAAATTGTCCTGATTTCCCCCATAAACAAGGTACACACACACCTCCCTCCCACTCACCATGAGAAAGGAGTAGCCGGTCCAGAGGCTCCTCCAGCCGGGGGGGCATGTGGGAGGTGTACAGTCCTGGCTGTGGACGGCCACCGCGGGGGAAGACGTCTCGCACACGGCGCAGCGGCTGATGTGGGAGCTGATCTCTTTGCCGGAGAAGGGCATCATGGGAATGGCTGCGGTGGTGGAGAGCCAGTAGGACTTGTCGTTGCGGCTGGAGTGATGGCAGGCACCCGTGTTACAGTAGGAGAACGGCATGGTGGAGAAGACGCGTAGACAAGAGCCAGCCTGGCCTGCAGGGTGGAGGAGAGGTAGAGAGAAGCGGAGGTGAGAAGAGGAGAAGAGATAAGAGAAGAGAAGAGGAGGAGAGGAGCAGAGAGAAGACAAGAGGAGAGATGAGAAGAGAGAAGAGAAGAGAAGAGAAGAGAAGAGAAGAGAAGAGAAGAGAAGAGAAGAGAAGAGAAGAGAAGAGAAGAAGAGAGAAGAGGAGGTGAGAAGAGGAGAAGAAAGAAGAGAAGATAAGGGAAGAGGAGAAGAGAGAAAGAGAGAAGAGGATGAGAAGGAGAGGATAAGAGAGAAGAGGAGAGAGGAGAAGAGAAGATAAGAGAAGAGAGAAAAAAAAAGAGAGAAGATAGAAGAGAAAAGATAGAAGATAAGCAAAGAGAGAGAAATAAGAGAAGAGAAGAGAAGAGGGGAGAGACAAGAGAAGAAGAGAGAGAAGAGGAGGGGGCGATAAAATAGAAGATACGAGGAGGAGTGAGGAGAGGAGATGAGAGGAGAAGAGAAGAGGAAGGAGAGAAGAAGAGGAGAGAAGAGAAGAGAGAAGAGAAGCAAAGAGAGAGAAAATAAAAGAAGAGAAAGAGGGGAGAAACAAGACAAGAAGAGAGAGAATAGGAGGGGAGATAAAAGAGAAGATATGAGGAGGTGTGAGAAGAGAAAAGAGAGAGAAGAGAAAATAAGAGAAGAAGAGGAGAGACAATAGAAGAAGAGAGAGAAGAGAAGAGAATGAGAGAGGAGATGAGAGGGGGAGAAGAGAAGAGGGAGAGGAGAGACAAGAGAAGAAGAGAGAAGAGAAGAGAACAGAAAGAGGAGGAGAAAGAGGAGAGAAGAAGAGAAGAGGAGAGGGGGGAGGAGAAGAGAGGAGAGAAAAGATAAGAAGAGAGAGAGAACAGGAGGAGAGAGAAGAAGGAGAGAGCTAGATTTATCGAGTCTTTAAATCTCATTTTCAGAAAACAATTGAAGAAATCTGCACGTGACAGTATCTTGAAATTAGGCAGGAATAAACGTACAGGAACACCTGGTGGTATGGTTGCAGATAACATATTCATGATGAGACCTACATACGGACATGGTTCAAGCACAATCAATATTTGGGATGCGCCAGTATTCTCGTCTTGAGAAACCTGAACAAACGGCAACCTGATTTGATGCAGTGTTCCCTCACCAAGGTCCTGGGTGTGAGCCTTCTCCTGTCCCTCCAGGTAGACCAGGCTGTAGCCCGTCCAGAGCGGCGTGCTGCCCACGGGACACTGTGGGATCTCCACTGACTGGCTGTGGAGGACCAGCAGGAAGCCAGGACTCATTGCTCCCCGCCTGCCTGGCTCACCAGGGGCACCGGGCAGTCCAGTAGGGCCTGGAGGAGAAGAAGGAGAGTTCAAGTTCAAGTTTGTTTATTAGTTGTCACAATAAAATACATGTACTTTACGGTGAAATGCTTGGTTCTGTATGAGCCCCTGAGAGTGTGCTTCATACAGTAAAAAAGTAAGTAAAAGAGGAATATACAATACAATATACAATCTAAAGTACAGCCTAAGTACAATCTAAGTACAGTGAGTAAAAATTAGTAAACAGTGAGGTACAAATGCAGACAATGAGGTACAAAACTTTAAGGTAAGGTTGCAAATGCAAATGAGGTATGAATGTAGTGCAAATCTCTTTAATAATTAAATAGATAAATATGATGTAGTGTTAAAGTGTCTAAAGTGAGTGTTAATAAGGTGAGTGTTTGTTTAAAGTGAGTGTGTGCATGTGGATGTGTGTGCAATGAGTGTAGATGATGGGTTGTTACATAGTCATTGAGCATCCTGATGGCCTGGGGATAGAAGCTCCTTCTGAGTCTCTCTGTACTGGCCATGAGACTCCAATAGCACTTGCCTGACCGCAGCAGTTCAAAGAGGCAGTTGTTTGGGTGACTAGAGTATTTGGTTATTCTCTTAGCCTTGGCCCTGCAACGCTTGTTTTACATTACATTTAGCTGAAGCTTTTATCCAAAGCGACTTACAAGTTCTGTATGACAAGTCATCAGGAAGGGCACAACTCTATCAGCTGAGTAACAATGTTCATCAAAGTGTTGAGTGATACAGTGTAGGTTAGTATATTAGGACAAGTGCATGACAGTAAGGTTAGTTAGGGTTAGATTTTTATTTGAATTTTTTTTCATTTCAGATAATGGTTGAAGAAGTGCGTCTTTAGTCGACGGCGAAAAGATTGGACGGGTTTCTGCTGTCCTAACTGTGGTGGGCAGTTCGTTCCACCATTGTGGGGCAAGGACTGAGAAAAAGTCGGCTTCTCCTTGATGACGCTCCCGGAGCTCGGATAGGAGTAGGTCTGAGGCGGCCAGAAGATGCAGAGCGTAGGGGTCTTGAGGGTGTGTAGTTAGAGACCATTGACCGGAGGGTAAGGCGGGAGCGGTTCCCTTTGCCGCACAGTATGCCAGGTCTAGGGCCTTGAAGCAGAGCCAGTGCAGGTCCCTAAGAAGTTGGGGCGACATGGGCTGACTTCGCTAGGTTTTGAGATCAGGCAGGGCCACTGCGTTCTGAATGAGTTGAAGAGGCTTGGTGGCAGTGGTCGGAAGGCCAGCAAGCAGTGTGTTGCAGTAGTCGAGGCGGGAGATGACTGTTGATTGGACGAGGAGTTGGGTGGCTTATTTGTCAGTAAGGGGGCGGATCCTTCTGACGTTGCTCAGAGGAATCTGCAGGTTCTGGTTGTCGCTGCAATGTGAGCGGAGAAAGTTCAACTGGTCGTCGAGGACAACACCAAGGTTCTTGGCGGTCGGCAGGGGGTGCAGTCGTAATTATCAGAACTGCCTGGACGCCACGTGCACGCCGCGCTCCCGCGCATACATGTTCTCCTCGTCGCGTGTGCACAGACCAGCTCAAGCAAACCCCCCACAGGGCTTGTATTTTGGTCTTGCACTTCTCTTTCTTTGTTATGCTATGCAAAGACTAGGTGATAAGTGCCGGGTACTTGGCGCACGGCGCGACAGTAGAGTGAAAGTTGGTGAACGCATTTTTGTGTGCGCCGCGCATGCACATCCGTGAGCGCGCACTTCTGCTCAGCGAACTGCTAAGGACAGCGTGGGTACAGAGTGGTACCACCACTGCATCACTGGCGGTCGGGGACGCGGGTCACAGCTGCATTCTCGACTGTGAGTGGAAAGGTCGTCGGGGGGGGGGGGGGGGGGGGGGGGGGTGGGATTTGGCCGGGCAGCCGTGGAGCAATTCTGTTTTGCTTAGGTTCAGTTTGAGGTGGTTTGTGGTCGTCATCCAGGCGGAGATGTCGGACAGACAGGCCCAGATTCGCTCAGAGTGGTGATTGTGACTATAAAAAAATACATGAAAATACATACAGTAGCC